>NW_024412163.1:537500-575193 GCF_016920715.1 Anopheles arabiensis
TTCGATTATCTATTAACAAAGAAGTTCCGCCGAAGAAAATATCCTATGTTCGCATTCCCATTGCTCTGGAGAAAAAGGTAGAAAGTAAAATTCAACAGATGTTAGAAACTGATATAATAGAACCAGTTGATTCCCCGAATGGATATCACCAATGGTGGTGGTACCAAAGGGCAAAGACGATATTAGAATTTGCATAAATATGAAGTATCCAAATCAAGCCATACAACGAGAGCATTTTCCACTTCCAGTTATCGAAACTTTATTGAACAAATTACAAGGATGTAAGATTTTCTCAAAACTTGATATAACTTCGGCTTATCACCACTTAGAACTCCATCCAGACTCGAGAGGAATCACCACTTTTATGACAAACAAAGGATTAATGCGTTTCAAACGATTGATGTTTGGAATAAATTGTGCACCAGAGATCTTTCAGCGGATTATGACGCAAATGCTTCTGGGAATAGCTGGTGTAGTAATCTACATAGACGATATAGTCATTGCAGGAAAAGATAAAGTGGAACATGATAGTCGATTAAATCAGGTGTTAGAAATAATAGGTAAGAATAATGCTACACTGAATAAGGATAAATGTTCTATAGAAGTAAAAGAATTGGAAATCCTCGGCTATAATATAAGTGCGTCAGGTATTGGTCCCACAGAAGCTAAAATAGAGGCTATAAAGAACTTTAGGAAACCAATAACAAAAGAAGAGACTAGAAGCTTCTTAGGTTTAGTTAATTTTGTTGGGCAGTTTATTCATCACCTTTCAAGTAGAGAATTATTACGAAAATTCATCAGAGGAGAAATAGAAGTATTTGGAAAAGAGCAAGAAGCAGCGTTTGATGATTTAAGACTGGAATTGTCAAATAATGTACGTAATCTGGATTTTTTCAAACCGGAAGAGAACACGGAACTGTATATTGATGCTTCTCCAACAGGATTAGGTACTGTGTTGACCCAGAGGAATAAGAAAGGCATGGCTAGGATTATAAGCTTTGCATCAAAAGGCTTGACGAAACCTGAAAAGGTCTATCCACAAACGCAAAGAGAAGCGTTAGCAGTAGTATGGGCTGTTGAAAAATTTTATCGATACTTGTTTGGTACTACATTTACCATCTTTACAGACCATAAAACATTAGAGTATATTTTTGAAGGAAAGCATCAAAGCGGCAAACGAGCTAGTTCTAGAGCGGAAGGCTGGGCTTTAAGACTGCAGCCATATAATTTTGTAGTAAAATACATTCCAGGCTCATCTAATATTTCAGATAGTTTTTCAAGATTATGCCCTAATTCAGATAAAGATAAATCGTTTGATGAAGCTTCTAAACATTATGTATATACCATTGAGAGCGAGTCTGAGGCAATTGCGTTAAACGAAATTAAAGCGGAAACAGATAAATAAAGATAAAGATGAAACAATGAGAGAGGTTATTAAAGCAATTGAAAATCAATCTTGGAAACCAAAACTAGCACACTATCAGGCATTTAGTAAAGAACTAGGAATAGTGCAGGGTATTGTAGTTAGGGATGATAGATTAGTTCTACCAGAAAAATTGCGTCAAAAGGCCCTAAAGATAGCTCACATAGGTCACCCTGGCGAAGAAACTATGAAAAGAAAACTTAGGGAAGAATGTGGTGGCCATATATGGACCGAGAAATCACATGTTTTGTAAAAGCTTGTGCTGGTTGTGCAGCAGTGAGAACTATGGGTCACGCAGAACCAATGATTAGAAAAGAAATGCCAGATCGTCCTTGGCAGGATATTGCAATAGATTTTTTCGGTTAAGGAATATAGAACGTTCCTGGTAGTTGTCGATTATTACAGCAGATTCAAAAAAATCATTGAGATGAAAATTACATCAGCAAGTAAGACTATCGAGGCCTTAGAGACAATATGCAAGGATCAATCATATCCAGAATCAATTAGATGTGACAATGGGCCACCTTTTAGTAGTGAAGAATTTAAAAACTATTTTAAACGTAAAGATATAAAAATAATTCACACAATACCGTATTGGCCACAGATGAATGGACTTGTGGAAAGGAATAATAGAGGTATAATTCGTGCTTTGCGAATTGCGAAAGCAGAAAAACAGATTGGCGCGAAGCAATTATAAAATATGAAAAGATGTACAACACCACTCCACACTCCATTACGGGAAAAGCTCCGCTTGAACTACTCACTGGAAGACCAATCAAAGGCCTATTGCCATCGTTAAGAACTACAGAGGCTTGGAATCGGGATAGTGAAGTTAAGGAAAGAGATGCTATAAAGAAAATGAAAGGAAAACTTTACGCAGATAGATCAAGGAAATCCAAACAGTCTGGAATTATAGTAGGAGATAGAGTACGGGTATGGAATTACCAGCAAGGAAAATCGGAGCCAAATTATGGAATTGAGATATTTAAGGTGTTAAGAAAAGTAGGAAATGATACGGTAGTTGTAAGTAGTGCAGGTGTAAAATATCGCCGGTCCGTGGCTCATTTAAGTAAGGTTTGTGACGAAGAAACGCAACAAAACAATAAGTTCACAACATAAACAGCAACAAAAGGATAAGAAGGAATTTAAACGTCCCACGCGCATTCGAAAAATCCCAAATAGGTATAATGATTAGTTTTTTTCTTTTCTTGCTTTAAGTAATAATAATTAAAATATATTTGTAATGTACATATTTCACTTCCGAGTAGAAAAGGGATGTAGAGTTGCGTACAAGTTCAGCAAGAGAGAGAGGATCGCATGAGTGGATGAGCGCTGAGCGCACTGGCTCAAAGAGAGAATTGTGAGGGAGAGGAATTGATGAGAGCGTATATAAGCAGGTGCTCAAAGCAAAGAAGGGGCTTTTTGGGAATAAACAGTTGGACAGACAACTATTGACAACACCGAACTAACGGACAGGATTCTACAGAACCTATGGACCATGTTCATTTATACATGGTTTTTATCGACTATTTCAATTATTGCAAATACAACAAGACCAAAAACCGTTACAGCTGCATTTACATACAGCCATACACAGACATAATACGAAGAACAATCTCCATTGCCTCGGCCATTTGGGGCCCCGTTGATGATCTCTTCGATTGATGGGCCCCTTCCATTCGGTGTTGTCAACCCAATATACTCCCATTTTCCCCGGGTTATGTTTACAATCAAATTTACTATAACTACCAGACCTATCAAAAGCATATTGATTTTATTTAACAGAAGTATTTTACTATCAGAAGCAGAAAACATTTGCCTTTTTAACATGTGCAATATTTTTACCTTAGTTGGAAGCGCAGAACGCTGCGATACATGTAAGTTCCTAGAAGGAGATAGGACGAACGTAAGAGGAACGAAGCGAGCGATGACGAAGGACATCAGGAGAAAGAGAAACGAGATGAGTGAGCGAGATAGGAGATGATAGGATAGCTATAAAAACGGGAGCGCGGATCAGTCAGTCGCGATCGGTTTGTTGTACTAAACACGTCTAAAATAAAGAACTTTGAACTCGTACATTCGTTTCCTCGTATTTTCATTCCTTACATTTGGGGGCTCGTCCGGGATATGATTGACTGTGGAATGAGGAATACGTTGATGGGATTGATTGTGGATTCGAGGATTGAAGTGCTGATCGCCACGCTAATAAAGAGGCTTTTCTGTGTGTGAAAGCATTGACGCTGAGTGCGATGTGAAAACGCTGTGTGCGAGTAAAACTGCTGAGTGCGATACGCTGAGTGCGAAACATAAAACGTTGTGTCTTTTCTGTGTGTAAAATAATTAATGCTGAGTGCGATACGCTGAGTGCGATACGCTGAGTGCGAAACATAAAACGCTGTGTGCAAAACGTTATGCTGTGAGCATCGTGGTTTGATGCAAGCACAGCTAAGAAAACTGCTGTGTGCGGAAGTAAATGGTGAATGCGTATAGAAAGCGTGTGTCACGAATCACGAATAATTGAGTGCGAACGCGATATTCAGGTGCAAGTGTGCATAATAAGTACACGTGTGACAATGACGGAAGAAGTGCGTATTGCAGTATTAGTTGAAGAATTTACACGCTGTGGCTTAATAAAACGTTGCCAAGAAAAGGGATTACCGATCACGGGAACAAAAGAAGAAATGGCACGTTTGCTTGTGGAGAATCAAGAGATTCAAGCCGAACTCGACGTGTCCTCGGCGGAACGGTATCAAGATGCGGTGTTGGGGGAAGTTGCATCGGGACAGAGTGCAACAGCCATACCAAAACTTGAGCCGGCGGTAGAAACTTCGTCGCCCTACTTCTTCCGTGACGTTGAAGAAGGGATAGAAGCATACAGCGCAGATGGTTCTAGAGACCTTACCGCTTGGTTTGTAGAGTTTGAGGAAATCTCTAGTTTAGCGCGCTGGTCTGATGAGCATAAGTTTATTATGTGTCGGAAGAAACTGACCGGTGTGGCCAAGAGCTTTCTCGCTACATTGCGCGGAGTTACCACGTATGCTGCGCTGAAGCGAGCGTTATTAGCCGAATTTGCAACAGTAGTAAGAGCGAGTGATGTCTATCGGCAATTGGCTTCGCGGAAGAAAGGGAAAGACGAATCAGCGCTTGAGTTCATTTATTCGATGCAAAAACTCGCGCAGTCTATCGATATCGAAGAAGAAGACCTTTGCGAATTCATCGTGGACGGGTTTTCGTCCGATGAAACAACAAGGGCGATTTTGTACGAAGCAACAACAATTTCGCAACTAAAGAAAAAAATAGCGCTGCGAGAACGGGCAGACACAAAATCAGAGGATAAGAAAAAACGGCCCTTTGTTGAGCAAATGCCTAAGCAGCACAAAGACACACCAAATACACGGAAGCCCAAGTGTTACAATTGTGGTCAGCTGGGGCACGTGGCCACCAGCTGTGTCGAGCGAAAAAGGGGCGTCAAGTGTTACGGGTGCGGTGTGTACGGGCACAAAGCAAGCGAATGTGAGAAGAAACAAACAACCAACGCGGGTACACTTTTGGTGACAGAGAGCAACGATACAATGGTAATTATTGTATTTGGCGATTGTGTTCTTCACGCTTTGTTTGACAGCGGCAGTGGTTATAATATAATTTCCAATAAAGCATTCCAGAGAATAGGCTCCCCGCCTTTAGAAAACACGTTCGTGACGTTCAACGGTTTTGGCGGTACACAAACAAAAGCCATCGGACGAATTTTTGTGGATGTGTGTGTGTGTGCCGTATCATACAAAAACGTTCCTTTTTTCGTGGTGCCGGATGGAACGATAGTTTATGACGCTTTGTTAGGAAGAGAGTCTCTACAGTTTTTTAACGTCTAAGTGACAATAGATGGTGTAAAACTAATCCCACGGAGTGACGAAAAAAAGGAGCAGGTAGCAGAAAGCAACGTTTTTTTTGGCTGATGTGTTTTCAACCTCCACCGACCCGAGAATAATAGTGCCGAGTGTTTATGAAGAACAAATAAGTGCGTTGATCGAGAAGCATTGTGTCAACGACGAGCAACAGCCGCCCAAGGAATCGCCGATAACAATGCGGATCATCACCAACGAAGGGGCGGTGCCGTTTCGTCAATCACCGAGACGTTTCTCTCTGCCTGAGAACGAGATCGTGGAACAACAGATAGAACAATGGCTGGAGCAAGGAGTGATCCAGAAATCGTCGTCCGACTTTGCGAGCAGAGTGGTGATCGTCAAGAAAAAGAACGGCAAGTACCGATTATGCGTTGATTATAGGAAACTAAATTCGATCGTATTAAAAGATGGTTTTCCAATCCCAGTGATTGATGAGGTATTAGAAAAATTACAGAAAGCTAGGTATTTTACAGTTATGGATTTAACAAACGGATTTTTCATGTTCCAATAGAAGAAAGTAGTAGAAAATACACCGCGTTTGCCACAAAAACGGGATTGTACGAATTTAAAAGAGCACCATTTGGTTTTTGTAATTCTCCCGCAGTTTTCATTAGATTTGTTAACACTATTTTTCAATCACTAATTAATCAAAATGTATTAGATCTGTATATGGACGATATAGTCATTCACGGTGTAACTCCAGAGGAATGTTTCAATAAAATGGAATTAGTTTTTGATAAAATAAGGGAGTATGGACTTAAAGTAAACTGGGAGAAATGTGAATTTTTGCAACAGTCAATTGTCTTCTTAGGGCATCGTGTAGAAAAGGGAACAATTTCACCAGGTGAAGACAAGATAAGAGCCGTTAAGAATTTTAGCCTACCGAAAAATGTTAAAGCTATTCAAGCTTTTTTAGGGCTGACGGGGTTCTTTCGAAAATTTATAAAAAAATATGCTATTATTGCCCGACCATTAACAGATTTGCTAATGAAGGATGTAGAGTTTAACATGGGGCAAATTGAAATAGAAGCTTTCCAGAAATTAAAACAGTTATTGATCAAGGAACCGATTCTTAGATTGTATGATCGGGATCCAGAAACAGAAGTACACACTGATGCATCGAAGTATGGGTTTGGTGCAGTCTTATTGCAAAAAATTCATGGAAAATTTTATCCGGTTTTGTTTTGGAGTAAAAACAACGCCAGGAGAGTCAAATCAACATAGCTACATTTTAGAAGCAAAGGCAATTTTTCTAGCGGTCAAAAAATGGCGCCATTACCTATTGGGGATTAAATTTAAAATTATTACCGACTGTATAGCATTCAAGCAAACCATAAAAAAGAACGACACTCCAAGGGAAATTACGCAGTGGGTAATGTTTTTGCAAGATGTTGATTACGAGGTAGAACATAGACCAGGTGAAAGGTTGCGTCATGTTGATTGCTTGAGTAGGTATCTGGAGGAAAATGTTCTGATAATTTCAGAGGTTTCGGCAATTATCAAAAAACAACAGCTCAAAGATGATTCATTAAAAGCCATTATGGAAATATTAAAAGAAAGGCCTTACGGTTCATATAAGATGAAGGAAAACATTCTTTACAAAACAGTGGAAGGAATTGATTTATTAGTTATTCCGAAAAGTATCGAGAAGCAGATAATTGTAGATGCACATAATGTAGGTCATTTTGGTAATACTAAAACTATGCATAATATAAAGCAGTTATATTTCATACCACATTTAGAATACAAGGTTAAACAGGTCATAGAAAGTTGTGTGAAATGTATTTTGCATAATAGGAAGCTGGGGAAGAAGGAAGGTCTTTTGCATCAAATCGATAAAGGAAATAGTCCTTTACAAACAATCCACTTAGACCATATAGGACCAATGGATGCTACGGCAAAACAATATAAGTATATTCTGACAGTTGTAGATGCATTTTCCAAATTTGTTTGGCTTTACCCAACAAAATCGACTGGTACCAAGGAGGTAATTTTAAAACTAAACAGTTGGTCAGAAATTATTGGTAACCCTGAAAGGATTATTACGGATCGTGGAAGCGCGTTTACTTCGAACAACTTTACGGATTATTTAAAAAATCGACAGATAGATCATGTCATAAACACTACAGGAGTTCCAAGGGAAACGGGCAAGCCGAAATAGTTAATAAAATTGTGTTGTCTACTTTGGCTAAGTTAAGTTCAGATGAACCGTCAAGATGGTACAAGTCAGTAGGATTAGTGCAACGAGCTATTAATTCAAATGTTCATGCTACCACTAAACGGACACCGTTCTTTGCGCTTTCCGGTACAACTATGCGAAATGGAGATGAAAAACAACTACAAAAGATAATTGAAGAGGAACTATACGAACGTTTCGATAACGATAGAACAGAAATAAGGGAACAGATTCAAGAAGAAATTAAAAGAGCTCAAACAATACAAAAACAGAACTTTGACAAAACGCGGAAGGAAGCCGTAGAATATAACATAGGTGATCTGGTAGCTAATAAACGAACCCAGTTTGTAGCAGGTAGAAAGCTAGCAAATGAATATCTAGGTCCTTATGAAGTAATAGAAACCAAGCGCAACGATCGTTACAAAGTAAAAAGAGCTGCTAATTGTGAAGGTCCTAATATAACTAGTAGTAGCGCAGATAACATGAAATTGTGGTCTTACGCCGTAGAAAATGATTTGTTAGACGAATGTGATGAAGAAATCCCTTGAGGGCAATGGATGGCCAGGAAAGGCCGAATGTAAGTTCCTAGAAGGAGATAGGACGAACGTAAGAGGAACGAAGCGAGCGATGACGAAGGACATCAGGAGAAAGAGAAACGAGATGAGTGAGCGAGATAGGAGATGATAGGATAGCTATAAAAACGGGAGCGCGATCGGTTTGTTGTACTAAACACGTCTAAAATAAAGAACTTTGAACTCGTACATTCGTTTTCTCGTATTTTCATTCCTTACATACATGCCCACAGCTCAAAACAATATCATTTCATCATCGTTGGCCCAAAGCGTTGGATCAAATGCATTGAACGTTACGCACGAGTTGGGTAAAGCGAAAATCCGTTACAAGAGATGCCTCACGCAAACTACATGCACATACGACATCAAAAGGCTCCGAAACCGATCTCAACACAACGGTTCGTAGCCGTAGAAATTAGCAATAAAAATTGGCTGACACCAAGCACGCTCTTTTTATCTGTTGAGGTTTCATTCAAAAATCGATTCCGATGTCGATGTGTGCGCTTCTTAATTTGGCCTGTGTCTATGTTATCACGCAAAAACTAAGAACTCGTGCCCTGGCTAACCTTTGAGGCCCCAGTCAAAATTGTGGTCTGGACGAAGTGATGGTTGAAAGGTAAGCTGTTGAAGGGTTTGGGTCAAATTCCGCGGTCAAAGGGCGGTCGGCAAAGTCCGGCCCGCCGCAATATGCAATCTGGCCCGAGAAAATATTTGCGCGATTTTGAAAAGATAGGAAGATCCTATTCATTAAAAATTAACTGAACATATTTTAATATTACAATTCATATCGAATATGAACTCTTCCAAATTTGATCACCATAACATGGATTGTCGGACCAATCAATATGGTCAAATTTGAGGAGTAATTAGAAAATAGAAACGAATAATTCTATAAAAACCTGACTGTTGATTTTACGAGAACAATAGTTGCACACTATTGCTTTTTAAGGATGGAACGATTTTCTAGGAGCTTTATTTTAAAGAAATGCGCTATCAATTTGTCTGACCTGGCCTTACTTGTCCGTGGCCTCATAATAGTACTGAACGATTGTACGTTTGTCTCGATAATTTTTCAGCTGTTAAGGTTTTTTTTACCATCTTCAGATATATCCTGAAAGCAATTTGCAACATGGAAGGAAGGGTACATTAAGAAGCGATATTGCGGTTTTGCTTGATTGTTTGGAACTTTTTATGACTTTTGCACACTATGCTGCTGACTCTTAATTGAAGAATCTTTACTATTGGAGGTAATGCAGTAAACCAGCTTGGTGTACGGTAAGAAACAGAATGAATTGTATTTCATACAAAAACTTATAACTACACAAATTCATAGGCTACTATAATTAAATTACTCATAACCCAAATACGGCTTACTATAATTCCAATACTCCTCCTTAAGCCGATTGTTGTGTAATTCCCATAAATCGTCGATTACGTTTTTGTTTGATTCGTTGTAACGCTTTTGTAAGTCCATCTGCAGCTTGTTCTTCAGTGTTAATGTAATGGAGATTCACAACATTTCGATCCAAAGCATCCCTGATGTAATGATGTCTTATATCGATATGCTTCGTTCGTGGTGTATATCCTCCATTTTTTGCAATACAGATAGTGCTCTGATTATCACAAAACATCTGAATTGATTGCTTCTTACCAAATTGTTCTAACAATCCTTTCCACCACGATGCTTCTTGTATCGCCGCTGACAATGCCATGTATTCCGCTTCGCAGGTTGATAATGCAACAGTTGGTTGTCGTTTGCAACACCATGACACCGCTCCTCCTTGCATCAAGAAAATATATCCACTGGTGGATTTCCTATCTTCTGTATCAGTGGCCCAATCAGCATCTGAATATCCAATTATTTGCTCGTTACCTTTTCTGGAATATTTGAGTTTCATCGATGCCGTTCCTCTTAGATATCGCATAAGATGTTTTACAGCTTGCCAGTGACACGATCCAGGATTATTGTTGTATCGGCTCAGCTGATTAACTGCAAACAGGATATCAGGTCTGGTGCATTGAGCTAGGTACATTAGGCACCCTACAGCCTCTTGATAAGGCACCGCTGACATCTCTTCCTTTTCTTCTTCTGTCTGTGGCGACATTTCCTTAGTTAGTTTTATGGAAGAGTTCATAGGAGTAGCAACAGCTTTGCAGTCTTGCATTTTGAACCGGGATAGGATAGTTTCTATATAGGCTTCCTGGTCAAGTGCAATTCCGTCATTTAAATAATTCACACGAATCCCTAAACAATGTTTAGCTGGTCCCAAATCCTTCATCCGGAACATACTGCTCAATTTCGTCTTCAGTTGATTCTTCATTTCTTCATTGTCACTAAAAATCATTAAATCGTCCACATAAATGGCTACAAACAGCATATTTCCTTTGCCATTATAGAAATATAAACATGGATCATACTTCGATTGCTCCAAACCCAGTTGTTTCAGTGCTGCATCTAGCTTCGTATTCCAGACACGACTTGATTGTTTTAGTCCGTACAACGCTTTGTTCAATCGACATACCATGTTTTGCTTGCCAAGCTGCTCAAAACACGGTGGTTGCTCCATGTATATCTCTTCTTCCAAATCTCCTTGTAGAAAAGCAGTTATTGCATCCATCTGATCCACCAAAAGATTATCTCTGGCCGCTAGTGCAAATAAATATCTCAGGGAACTATGACGAACTACGGGTGAATATGTTTCGTTATAATCTACCCCCTTTCGCTGAGAATATCCCTTTATCACCAAGCGCGCCTTGTAGCGGTTGACTTTTCCAGCGGCATCATGTTTTGTTTTAAACACCCATTTACATTTGATTGCTTTCCTACCTTCTGGAAGTGTTGTCAATCTCCATGTGCTGTTGTCAATCAACGCTTGATATTCTTCTTGCATCGCTACTTTCCAACGTTCTGAATCGTTACGCGACATTGCATCCTGGTGTGTGATTGGATCCTCGCTTGAATTGCTGCTCATGATATTTAAACTGGTAACATTGCTGAAAAGACCAGAGCCATGTGGGATTATACAATCATTATACTTCTCTGGGACTTTACGCGTCCGACTGCTTCGCCTCAGGATTTGCGATTGAGATGGTATAACGAGAGTTTCGCTGTTCACAGCTGCATCATCATCGACCACTGTTTCGTCACATTCGTTACTAGTTCCATCGGTATCTTCAGAAGTTTCATTGTTCGCGTCCGTGAAGTATTCGCTGTCGCTGTCCTCGTCCTCATTTTCACTCAAAACTACCTCCATTTGTGATGTAGTATTCGGTGAAAGAGAAACAGTCTCTTCATGTTCAAGGAGAATCATATTCCTTCTGCTTGAATTTTCTTGGATAGGAACAGCTACACCTTCATTAATGAAATTTACTTCACGACTGACTGTTATTTTCTTCGATCTGATGTTGTACAATCTATACCCTTTGGTTAACTCATCGAAACCAGTCAGAATGCACTCCTCTGATTTAGCGTCCCACTTCTTGCGATATTGTTTTGGTACTAGGACCATCGCACGTGTTCCAAATATCCTTATATGGGAAAGGTTGGGTTTCTTTCCTGTCCATGCTTCCTCCGGAGTTACTTCGTTGCCTTTGGTTGGGGAACGATTCAGCAAATATACAGCCATTGCCACAGCTTCCGCCCAAAAATGTTTTGCAAGCTTAGCCATGTAAAGCATGCACCTTGCACGTTCTACGATCGATCTGTTCGCTCGTTCCGCCATACCGTTTTGTTCCGGGGTGTACGCATTGGATTTCTGATGAAATATTCCGTGCTTATTCAGATGTTTTTTGAATGTAGCATTTACGTACTCTTTACCGTTATCTGTTCGGAGGACCTTAAGCTTTCTTCGGATTGCCGTTCCACCATTGCGTGAAAATCCTGGAAAACTTGCGCAACCTCAGATTGCGATTTAGTTTTTAAAAAGTATGTCCACACCCGGCGGGATTTATCGTCAATAAAGACAATAAAATAACGGTTTCCACCTAGTGACTTAATCTCCATCGGCCCGCAGATATCAGAATGAACTAAATCTAATATCTCAGCCGCACGCGATCCTTCTTTGCTGAACGGGTGGCGACTCTGTTTCCCCATCGGACACACCTTACAGTCGGCCATGCTTCCTCCGTCAATATTGACTCCATCTGCCAATCCGTTAGCGAGGCTGCGCACACCGTTGATGTTTAGGTGTCCCATCCGTTGGTGCCATAACTCCAAGCTTCCTGTAGATGAAACCGCCAAAGCCTTTTTCTTACCTTGCTTGCGTTCTTGAAGCTTGAAGAGGTCGTTTTCATGGCTGCCCGTAGCTACGACATCGCCACCTTTGTCAATCACTTTGCATCCATCGTTGTTAAAAACGACGATGTATCCTTTCCTGACGATCTGGTTGACGGACAATAGATTCACTGATTCTTCTTCTTCTTCTTTGGCTCAACAACCGATGTCGGTCAAGGCCTACCTGTACCCACTTGTGGGCTTGGCTTTCAGTGACTAATTGATTCCCCCCCATAGCAGGATAGTCAGTCCTACGTATGTCGGCGCGGTCTATTTGGGGATTGAATCCATGACGGGCATGTTGTTAAGTCGTACGAGTTGACGACTGTACTACGAGACCGGCTAGATTCACTGATAGGTCTGGTAATACTTGAACATCACAAACAGGAATCTCATCGTTGCTACACAAAGGCTTCGCTATGTACGATCCCGTTCCGGCGATTTTCATATTAGCGCCGTTAGCCGCTACCACAATACCATTCGATGGCTTCACATTTTGTAGGAGTTCCGCGTTTCGTGTCATGTGAACACTAGCTCCCGAATCAAAATACCAATCTTCACCGTTGGCTGTCCCGATAGTAGAAAGCACTGTGCAAAACGTATTTTCCTTTTTCGAACTGTAGCAATCCTTTGCTATATGGCCGTACTTGGAACATTTCCGACATCTCGGCCCTTTCGGAGGATTCTGTTCTTTAAATTTTTTCAAAACTTTCCTTTTGCAACAAACGCTGGTTCAGTGGATGTGGCTGGCACTTCTTGAAGAAGTTTTGTTTTGATAACGTCTCCAGTAATGGCTACACCTGAATTTTCCAAAGCCATTATCTTTGGACGATATTGCTCAGACAAACCAGCCAATAGAAGCGTTCCAATCCACTCTTCAAAAATCGCAAAGCCTATTCCGTTGAGTTGATACGACGTTGAAATTATGCGGTTAACGTATTCGGACATGGATTCGCAAGACGACAAATCCGTTTTTATCAGCTTGTGGAGCATTCCGACTCTTCTAGTAAGACCAGAATCTTCAAAAGCTCTCTCCAACTTAGCCCAAACTTCTCTTGCTGTCGTTGCTTCCTTGACGTGCACATAATTCAACGGATCAAGAAGAAGGATGATTTTTGCTCTTGCCTTGCGATCCTTGCCTGCATCCACGGCTACGTAGCTCCCGTCGTCATTTTTTTTCGGCTTTACCACGCACCAGAGATCTTCGAGCTCAAGGAAGGTTTGTACCGCAAACTTCCAAGTGTCCCAATTTTCTCTACCGGTAAGACGTTCGATGTCAGGAAGATTCGACGAAACTATGCTACTACCTGCAGCGCTTGAGGATCCAGTGGAGTTCGGGTTCATCTTAAAACTTCTTCCGAATAACGGCGAAAAGATTCTGCTTCAATCACTGTACGCTTCTGGGTTCTGGGCCTGAACGATAGCTCATAAACTACTGTGATATTTTTTAGTGATTTCCAAAAAGTATGTTGCCGAGTCGACTGTCTGATTGCTACTAATCCTTTTATATTTTCGTCATAACCCTGACAGTCCTGCTAACACTAATACTAACGTAATCCTATGTACCCTTTTCCTATAATCTTAAAATCTATAAATTTGCAGCCATTTAGGCGCCAACATTCCCGGTCACCAAAAACGAATGTTTTTCATATTCAGTAATGATTGAATTCATTTTCATATTCCTATTTGATTTCTTAAAATTCCTCATCTTAATTCCACATAATTCCAATTATTGATTTCAATTTACGATTCTATAGGTAAAGGAGCTATTCTATGAATTGGCCTACGAATTTCCTTGCCATTTGCGCATTTCAACGATACTACTCGTGTAACACCATCTTTTCCTGGATGTAAATCCACTACTCTTGCCATCGGCCATTTACATACTGCAACATTGTCTTCTTGTAGGATTACTAATCTTCCTGGCTCAATCGATATAGCATTCTTGTTCCACTTTGCTCGCTTCTGCAATGTACTTAAATATTCGCGATGCCAACGATTCCAAATGTGTTGCATGTGTTTTTGTATCAGTCTCCAATGGTTTAATCTGTTTGTTGGCACATCTGCGAAGTCTACCTCCGGGACCGTTTGTAAGTGATTCCCTACCAAAAAATGCCCTGGGGTAAGTGCTTCCATATCATTTGGATCTTCTGATATTGCCGTAATTGGTCGAGAATTTAGACATGCTTCTATTTCGGCTAATAAGGTTGATAAATCTTCAAACGTTAAATGCCCTGTACCTAACACGCGCTTTAAATGAAATTTCATAGATTTCACCGCGGCCTCCCACAGACCTCCAAAATGTGGTGCAGCTGGGGGTGTAAACTTCCACTTCATGTCTCGTTCGGCGCACCATCCTACAACCTCGTCTTGATGTGTATCAGAATTTAGTAATTTATACAGTTCGCGCAACTTATTGTTCGCACCTCGAAAGTTTGTGCCGTTATCCGAATGCAATTCCGTAACATGCCCTCTCCTCGCAACTAATCGACGCAGTGCAGATAAAAATGCAGAAGAGGTTAGATTTGATACAAGTTCGATATGAACTGCTTTTGTTACGAGACAAACAAATATTGAAATATAGCCTTTGTGGGCACCGCCCGTCGGTGTGTGCCCTTTACCATTATCGGTCCTGCGTAGTCCACACCGCTAATTGAGAACGGTCTAGCTTGTCTCACCCTCTGCTCTGGAAGATCAGCCATTGGCTGCTGAATCAGTTTTAACGAGTACATTTCACACAGTTGAAAACTGTACGTTTCGCTACATTGCGCGCTCCCACTATCCAAAACCTTAACTGCATAGTGTTTATCATCAGTTGAGCCCCAGCATGACGAAGTATCTTATGGTACTTGTCGGCAATCAACTCTGCAATCCTGTGCTTTCCTGGAATAATAACAGGATGTTTTTGTTCGACTTTTATGTCGGCGTTTGACAACCGACCTCCTACTCTCATGACATTATCTTTGTCCAGTATTGGTCTAATCGCTCTCAATGGTGATTTTCGCACTACTTGTTGCCCTTGTTTGATACACTCGTATTCAGTTGCATAGACTTCATTTTGAACCAATCGAATGATTGTCTTTTCAGCTCGTTTTAGTTCCCTCAACTCAAAACAAGATTTGCGATTGATTCGCTTACGATCGAAGAAACGATGACAATATGCGACAATCCTTTTAGTTTTGTGAATGAGCCTACTCTCTCGCATAGTTTGTTTATAAAACTTTCCTCTTTCACCATACATGTTAATGTAGTTTTCGTTTGTTTTTCTTCTTTCGCTGTCTCACAAGTGTTTCCTGACTATATTTTTAGGCCAATGTTCTGGGTCTTTGACTAGCCAATCTGGTCCATGCCACCAAAGCTTATCCTCAACAACCTCTGCGGGATTTCTACCTCTCGAAACCGCATCTGCTGGATTATGAATCCCAGGCACATGTCTCCATTCAAATTCTTTTGTTGCATTTTGTATTTGTGATACTCTATTCGCCACGAATGTTTTCCAACGACTTGGAGACGATTTCAACCAATAAATTACTGTGCTAGAGTCTGTCCAACAAAATGTTTCGTATCGATCTTCTGTGGCCCTTTTCAGTTTTACCAATAGCTTTCCTAATAAATGAGCTGCGCATAGTTCTAACCTAGCTATTGTGTGTTTTGTAGCTAATGGAGTGACCTTTGATTTCGATACAAATAATCGCGAAACTATTTCCTCTCCATTCGTGCTTCTCACATATACGCAAGCTCCATAACCCTCTTCAGAAGCATCACAAAATCCGTTTATTTGAATATTACGTGCTCCTACTATCGTTACGCATCTCGGTACTTGTACTTCTTGTAAATGTGTTAACTGCCTCTCAAACACTTCCCACTCTTGTCTCATTTGCTGTGGAATTTCTTCATCCCACCCGTATGAGTCACAATTTTCTCTTTTTAATGACCAAACTCTTTGCATGAATTGTTTTGCTTTTGCTTTAACTGTATCCACAATCCCCAATGGATCATAGATTTTTGCGATTGTTCTTATAATCGATCTTTTGTATATATCTCACAAGTTTCTGGTTCACTAATTTTTACACCTAAAGTGTCTAAGATCGGATTCCACACAAGTCCTAATGTTGATACTGCACCCTCTCTTGACTTCAATTCAATTACCCTTTGTACATTATCAATTTCGGTTTCAGCTGGTAATATATGGGGACAATTAGAAGCCCATTTTCGTAAAGGAAACCCACCCATTGCTAACGCTGCCTTGGTTTCTTCGCACATCTGTTTTGCTTCATTCTCTGAATCCGCACCAGAAATAAAATCATCCACGTAAAAATCATTTATACGCGATGCTGCTAGTGGGTATTTTTCCTTATTGTCTTCTAGCACCTGATTTAGGGTTCGTATAGCAAGAAATGGCGCTGATGCCGTTCCGTACGTTATTGTATTGAGCTCATATGTTTTTATTTTTCGCTTGAATGTGATCTCCAAAGTATTCGTTGGAACTTTCGATCCTCCTCATGAACCCACACTTGTCGGTACATTTTTTCAACATCACCGACCACTGCTATGGCTCTACGTCGCCATCTTAATAAAATATCCGTAGTGTCTTGCTGTATTGTTGGACCTACTTTTAATATATCATTGAGAGATCGACCATTTGACGTTTTGCACGATCCATCAAAAACTACACGACACTTAGTCGTGGTGCTATCTTGCTTGAAAACAGCGTGGTGCGGCATATAGTAACCGTGCCCCAAAACACTTGTAGCAACCTTGATCCCATAATAATTGGGAATTATTATAGCTAGGTTATGTTTATAGATTAGGATAGAGGATTAGGATAGTTTATAAGAATAGAAGAAAATAAGAATAAAGCCTTCTTTTTGGTAACGACACAGCCGTGAGACTAAGCTCCGTGAACCCGCTACATTGGTGACCCCGACGTGATCAATAAGTTCCGTCACAACGTGATCGTATATAGTGATAGTGCTGCACAAGTTAAAACCGGAGAAAGTGTAAGCCATTCTTCACGCGATCATTGACATCTCGCTGGTAACGCGCCACACGGCATTATTAACGTCGTTTAACTGAGAGAGAGAGAGAGAAAGCGGGCTCTCTAGTTCAGTCCTGTACGACACGAGCACAGCTCGAGCGTTTTGGTTATACCTTACGCCAAAGGCCTGCCGCTATTTTTGGCCGTTTAAAATCGTACCGCGCAATCGAGCGAAACGCTACGTTCGTTTGCCACAATCGTAATATATTTCGATTGCCACAATCGTGAAGAGGACCCTCTCGTCTTAGACCCGCCATCGCAAAGTAACCATTTTGCCCACCACGAGGTGCCGCCATCGCGAAAAGAGCCAACTCGCACACCACGAGGTACCGCTATCGCGGGGCAATTTCAAGAAAGAAGCAATTTTCGCACCGACCACGAGGCGCATCCACCGCATACACCAAGCAATTTGGAGAGAGAAGCAGTATTCGCATCTACCTTGAGGTGTCATCGCCACTAATAACCGTCGAGGCAACGATAAGGGACAACTAATTCTACTCATCATCGCCGTACCCAGCGGTATCAGACGATCGCGGTTATCGGCACGCCCCCGTCCCTTCTAACCCCGCTGCATTGCCATAGCTAGTGGCACGAGAGGCCAGATTCTGCAACACACATACTGGTCCCTGTCGCCACACCGATCTACGAAGATCGGTACGAACATCCACATCAGCAGCTTCACACCACGGCCATCGGCAGTTGCAGCGTTCTCTACAGGTATCATGTGAGTACACGAGTATTGCCAAGTGAAAAACAGGAATAAGACAATAGTGAGCAATTGTACAGTGCATTACGTAAAAATACGTATAGTTTAAAAAAAGAAATAATAACAATTACAATTTTTGCACAACATTTACCGTTCCAAGTTAAAATACCACGTTCGAATTGAGAATATACAGTGCGGTGCGTAACATTATGCCATGCGTGATTTAAAGTGAAACAAAATTAGTATAAGTACAACGTTTGAAGTGATTTCGATTTCATATTGCGTAAAAGCGTGTCTAAACTAATATATTTTTAGATTCAATTATTATTTTTTTTTAATATGCAATAGGGTTCGATCAGCTAGGTTTACATAAAAAACAACTAGGCGCGATTGGTGATTTCATTAAATTATCCCTGCATTTACCGTGCGAGTCTCTCATTTAAATTTCATTTACCCACATTCAATTTTCTTTTTCTGCATATTACATTATAAGATATTGCAACTATGTCATTAGACGAAAAGCTTGAACTCACTACTCCCTCTGCCTCTGGGGAAATTTCAACAATTAAGTTGCCACAATTCTGGGCTAGCTCTCCAGTAGGATGGTTTATACAAGCGGAAGCGATATTCGAAACCGCTCGCATTGTCAGAGACCAAACCAAATACATACACCTGTTGAGTGCCATGGTACCAGAGACATTCGAGAGGGTGATGGACATTATTCAAAATCCTCCTGCTGAAGATAGATATAAATATTTAAAAGGCAAACTTGTAGAACGTTTTTCTGCTAGCGAGGAACAACGTATTTCACGATTAGTTTTTCATGCGGAGATGGGAGACGATTCTCCGTCAGTTTTTTAGGAAAATGTCACAACTCGCTGGCAGTAGCACTGAAGTGTCAACAAGTTTCATTAAAAGACTTTGGTTAGGGCGATTACCAAAGCAAATAGAAGTAGCTTTGATTGCCGTAGGAGATAGAGATATTTCAGAGCTATTGAAAATTGCAGACAAAATATGGGAAGCATCATTAGGAAAAACATAGATGAAATTCGAATCAACACACATTCTTCCCAAGCTTCCCAGAACATCGATGAAATTGCATCACTACAGTCAGAAATAAGGGAATTGACAAGAAGGCTTAAAAATTTAGAAAGTAGGCCCAGTAGATCATTTCAGCGCAATCAAAATCAAAGGCGTCCAAGCAAGTCAAGGTTCTGTTGGTACCATCAAAAATATGGGAAAGAAGCAAATTCTTGTGTCAAACCGTGTTTCTGGAAATCTAATGAAAAAACTAAAGATTGCTTCGTTATTGACAGGTTTCGGAGCAACCCTGCCAGTTTCAATTGGTAAACATTCCTGTCGACTTTTCGTTCATGATCCTCTCAGTGCACTTACTTATTTAATGGATTCAGGGGCAGATGTTTCAGTTATTCCTCAGTATATGTTCGGAAAAATAACTAAAACACCAATAAATAAACTTTCAGCCGCTAACGGTAGCACTATAGACACTTTCGGAACAAAAATGTTAAAAGTTTCCCTTGGGTTGAGACGCGAGTTTCAGCATGAATTTGTGCTTGCTTCGGTCAATAGACCTCTAATTGGAGCTGATTTTTAGCAAAATTTGGAATCCTTTTGGATTTAAAGAACAAAAAACTGATCGATCCACTGACCAGTCTCTTTTCAAAAGGATCAATAGCTAGTGTCGATACACCGACGCCTAAATTATTTCAAGTAGATGGAAAGTTCAAAACCATATTGGACAAGTTTCCATCACTAACTGCTCCACCGGATTACAGCAAACCAGTTCAGCACTCAGTGGTCCATTACATCACCACCAGAGGGGCACTGCCTTTTTCAAAGCCGAGGCGTCTAGACGCCGTAAAATATAAGGCAGCTCAGGCAGAATTTCAACTAATGATGGACTTAGGAATCTGCCGTCCGTCATCTTCATCAGCTTCATCTCCATTACATTTGGTTCCAAAAGCTGATCAAGATTGGAGACCCTGCGGAGACTATCGTCGATTAAATGCTATAACGATTCCAGATAGATATCCGATTCCTCATATTCAGGATTTTACATTAAATCTAAATGGTTGCAGTATCTTCTCGAAGTTAGACATAGTCAAAGCGTATCATCTCATTCCAGTAGCTGAGGAGGATATCTCTAAAACAGCAATTGTCACACCTTTTGGACTGTTTGAATTTACTCGAATGCCATTTGGTCTTCGAAATGCAAGTCAAACATTTCAGAGATTCATAAATGGAATATTTAGTGATTTGAGTTATGTTTTCGTTTACATAGACGATATTTTGATCGCAAGCAAAGATGCTTGTCAACATAAGAAGCACGTAGAAGAAGTCTTACAACGTCTGTCAGAAAACGACATTAAAATCAAAACTTCTAAATGCATTTTGGGGTTCAAACAATATAATTTTAGGACACAACATATCCCCTGAAGGCATTAGGCCTTCATCCGATAAAGTAGATGCAATTACAAAATTTCCTCTCCCTACTTCGGTTAAAGGTCTGCAGAGATTCATGGGTATGTTGACCTACTATCATAGATTCATTAAAGACATCTAAAACAATGCAACCTCTGCACGACTTGGTAGCATATCACAACAAACATAAGAAAACTTTGTTTTCATTACCAGCAAATGTCGCTGATGCCATAAATAAGCTAAAATCTGAGTTGGCGAATGTAACCCTACTAGCACATCCAAAGAGAATACAACATACTCTTTAACAACGGACGCCTCAGACGTTGCAATGGGTGCGCAATTTTTTGTGAAGACTGATCATAAACCACTTATAACAGTTTTAGCATCAAAACAGATAAATCGCCTCGTCAATATAGACAGTTGGACTACATATCACAATTTACATCAGACATAAGATATATAAAAGGTGAGAGCAACATAGTTGCAGACGCTCTTTCAAGAATTGAATTGAATGAATTATCACAAAAATAGACTGTAATGAATTTTTACTCATCAAGCTTGTGATGAGCAACTGGAACAAATCATTTTCAAATCTAAATCTAGCAATAAAACATCAAAATGCACTTTGGAAATTAAAAACGTAGATGGATACAACTTGCAATTTGAAACCTCTACGGGTAATAATCGTATCTACGTGCCTGGCACATTAAGAAAATCTATTTTTGATAGTGTTCATAACCTCTCACACCCTGGGGTAAGAGCATCCAGGAAGTTGATAACAACCAGATTTTTCTGGCCTGCAATGAATGCAGATATTGGGAGATGGGCTCGCACATGTATAGCATGCCAAAGGGCAAAGGTCAGCAGACACACAAAATCACCTTTGGGAAAATTTGCAATTCCTGCTGGAAGATTCGATCATATCCATATGGATATTGTAGGGCCCCTTCCACCCTCAGAAGGGATGTCATATATTTTAACAATTATGGACAGATTCACGAAATGGCCAGAATGCTATCCAATCCCAGAAATTACCGCGGAAACAGTAGCTTGGACTTTTGTAAAGAGTATATTTCCAGATTTGGTTGCCCGGGAACTATCACTACTGATAGAGGTAGACAGTTTGAGAGTAGACTGTTCGATAGTCTGACAAAGTTTTTAGGTACACACCACATTAGAACCACCGCCTACCATCCTCAAGCAAACGGCATGGTGGAAAGATTTCACCGTCAGCTGAAGAACTCCATCAAAGCCTCAGACGTGTCCGTGCCATGGGCAAAAAGATTACCAATCATTCTACTGGGAATAAGAGCTTCGCATAAAGAAGATTTAAATGCTACCCCGGCAGATATAGTATATGGGCAAACTTTGCGTCTACCATCAGAAATATTCAAACCAGACACACATTATTTATCCAGTGACCATGAGTTCACAGAAAATTTAAAAAAGATAATGAAATCAATCAAACCAATCGAAAGCAAAGTCAAAACAAATTTGCACCCTTACGTTTCCAAGGATTTAGACAAATGCAAAAACGTTTTTGTGAGGGTGGACAAGGTTAGGACAGGTTTAAAACCCCCATATGAAGGCCCGTTCCATGTTATAAGACGCCTTAGAAAATTTTTATTTTAGACATTAATGGAAAATCAGAATCTGTTAGTATCGATAGAATTAAGCCAGCATATATTTTAAATTAGGTCGTAACTCCGTTACTGGTAGGGTGTAGTGTAGCAACCTTGATCCCATAATAATTGGGAATTATTATAGCTAGGTTATGTTTATAGATTAGGATAGAGGATTAGGATAGTTTATAAGAATAGAAGAAAATAAGAATAAAGCCTTCTTTTTGGTAACGACACAGCCGTGAGACTAAGCTCCGTGAACCCGCTACACACTCATGTGCCCCAAAGTAATATATTCCTGCATAAATGCTTCATATGCTTCCTTCACCTTCGGTTCCCTCTCAAATCTTCTCTCAAGTCCAATCAGTCGCCGTAAGGCTACTTCCTTGGACTCTCCCAATTCCCTCTCCGCCTTGAGTGGTAATCGCACCACATATCTTCCATTCTCATCACGCCTTGTTGTTGCTCGAAAATGATCTTCGCATTCTCGTTCCTCAACGTTCCACGAATTCTGATCTTGAACTTCTTCGATATTAAAGAATCAAACATCAAAGAAGCTATGTCGTTTTCTCCCCTTGACTAACAATTGTGCATGCCATTGATTGATTCAAATTATTATGCTTATATGCACCACTCACAATCCAACCTAATTCTGTTTCAAGTAGTGTTGGCAAATCATGATCAAGCTTTATCTTTTTTGCCTTTATCATTTCAACAAAGGTGTCTGCCCCGATCAACATATCTATTGAGCCCCTTTCATAGAAAGTAGGGTCCGCTAATCGAAAACCTTTTGGTAACTTCCAACCTCGTACGTCCATTGTTTCGGATGGTAAATCGGTAGCAATTTTGGCAAAATTAAAAATTCTAAGCATGTTGTGTACTCAGTGGTGAGTGATCGAATGGTACCCACAACTGACCCGTCCGGCAAAATGAGTGTATTTTTGAGTGATTTGAGTACCGTCCCCGTTAGCAGTTACTCTTGGAGGAATGAGTTACACCCTCGCGCGAGCCCTCCCTCCCCACCCGTAACGCACGGTGCGCTTTGCAGTTGTCAATGTGTTTGTGTTCTTTCGAGCCATGCGTGGTATGCTTAGCAGTGTGCGTGACATTTCAACGCGGTGCCATAGTTGTTTATTTTTATTGACAGCGGTAAACATTCACAGTTCAATTTTCATGTCGTGAACAACAAGCAATTTTGTCAGCGTTTTATTCACAGTTTTCTCTACGTCGCTTTTCGAAATCTCTACAATTAAAAGAGTAAAAGTAAGTTAAACATATTTAGAGGAAAGTTAATGTGAAAAGTAAATAAAAACGTACCTATTTTGCTCTAGCAACATCATGTCTATGCCGACAAAGCAAGCGCGTCCGGAAGATCCAGATGATGTTGGTATGTTTTGCAGTGAAGAAGTTGTGCGAAACCCTACGTGCGTACAAGTGCTTCCAGTACTTAGTACCGTGGAGAATCAGCTAACAACATCTTCTGCTGCATCATATACGTTGACATCTTCCGGCGGTAATGTTTCGGCAGTTACGGTTCATACTGCCCCAATGAACAGCCACCAATATCATCTGTTCCGTCGTCGGCGTTGAACGTTTCCGATGATGTTGCTGCTGCACTTGCACGTTTGTCAAGAAACGTTATTTGTGTTGCAATGCAGCAGCCAAATACATCTTCCACGATGATGCCAGCTGGTACAGTTGTTTGCGCCGGTGGACAGCAAATTCCATCATCTTCATTGGTGATGGCATCCTCTAGTCCGGATAGTGTTGTTGTGTCACGCCCGTCAGGATGTGTTGTGCATGCCGGAGCACAACGGTTGCCGTCGGCTGCAACGGTGGGGGCAGCATCCAGTGGTGTTGTCGCTGCTGTTCATGCTGAAGGACAACGGCTTCCATCGGCTGCAACGGTGGTCCCAGCATCCAGGAGTGTTGTCGCTGCCGCCGGAGGACAACGGTTGCCGTTTCGATCAACAAACGCAACTTCCAGCAGTGTTGTTGTTGCTGGAGTCCGCCAGGAAGGGTTGTACACGCCAGAGGACAACGGTTGCCGTCAGCTGCAACGGTGGGTACAGCATCCAGTGGTGTTGTCGCTGCTGTTCATGCTGAAGGACAACGGCTTCCATCGGCTGCAACGGTGGTCCCAGCATCCAGGAGTGTTGTCGCTGCGGCCGGAGGACAACGGTTGCCGCCTGGATCACCAAACGCAACTTCCAGCGGTGTTGATACTGTTGCAGCACGTCCGCCAAGAAGTGTGGTACACGCTAGAGGACAACGGTTGCCGTCGGCTGCAACGATGGTGACCGCATCCAGAGGTGTTGTCGCTGCCGCCGGAGGGCAACGGCTGCCGTCGGCTGCAACGGTGGTGACAGCATCTAGAAGTGTTGTCGCTGCCGCCGGAGGTCAACGGTTGCCGTCTGAATCAACAATCGCAACTTCCAGCGGTGTTGTTCCTGTTACTGCACGTCCGCCAGGAAGTGTTGTACACGCCAGAGGACAACGGTTGCCGTCGGCTGCAACAGTGGGGACAGCATCTTGTGGTGTTGTTGCTGCTGTTCATACTGGAGGACAACGGCTTCCGTCGGCTGCAACGGTGGAGACAGCCGAGAGTGTTGCCGCTGCCGCCGGAGGACAACTGTTGCCGTCTACATCACCAAAAGCAACTTCCAGTGGCGTTGTTGTTGCTACGGAACGCCCGCCAGGAAATGTTGTTGATGCTGGATTGCAACAGTTGACGTCGTCTTCAGCGGTGGTGACAGCAACTGGAGGTGTTGTCGCTGCTGCAGCAAAACCGCCAGGAATGGCTAAATGCTCCGCAGGACAACGGTTATCGTCGTCTGCAACTGTCATTGCAGCATCCGGAGGTGGTTTTTCTGCTGCGACACGCCCGCAAGCAAGGATTATCAGCGCAGATGTTCTCAAGCCAACATCAGCTATATCAATGATGGAAATTTCCAGCGATGATGCTTTTGCTGCAACACAGCCGCAAGAAGAAAGCCACCCGTCTTGCTGCTGTCCGCTTTGCCGAAAGCTGCTTATTAGACAGGATGCTCGAAATGCTCAAATACTTGCTCTGTTAGATGGACTTTCCTTGACAATGAATCCTATGAAAGGACTTCGAAGGAATGTAAATACATTTAATATTACTGTAGTGTCCAACGTGCAGCAGCTAGATGAGCTGGAAGCTAAGTTGGAAAATAATGAATTCTTTTTTTTTTGTTATGTACAAAGAATCGATGCTGATATTACAAGTCAGGATGCATTCAATAGGTTACATGAGGCTTTGGATATCCTTTTTGATAGAGCATTTTTCGCTTCATGCAGTTGGAAAGGGTCAAGTGTAAAAAAAATACCGTTTTGTAATTACCGGCATGTATTACGTTTGCTTAGGGCTGTCGGAAAAAATCACTTGGGGATAGAAGTCGATGACCTTTTTGTAGAAAAGTTTATGAAATCAAAGTTGGAGCATGCTACTCAACGTTTGAATTTGGAGGGTTCAAGGAAATCGACTTGTCACAATAGAAAATTTTAAGTTAGTTAATTTAGTTAATTAAGATAGTTTACCTGTATATATATGTTATGTATTCCTAAACGTCTATAAGCTGTCACATATGTACATATGAATATTTTTAAATTAATGTATAATTAAACTTTAGTCTTATCATTATGAGCTTAAGTAGCGTTATTATAAGATGTTCATATTGATACCAAAGTTTATTTGAAATCTAGTCGAAAAATTATGCACTGCACTACTATCATTATAATCTATACATATTATTATAAGTAATGTTTTTTTCATGACATAGCTAATATGAACTATTATGATAAATATTCTGAATTCTTGCCTTAACATATACAAATTTATATTAACTTTAAATGTGCAATCAAAATACTACTTAAATGCTTCATAACATGATACTAACATCTGTAAAATTAAGAGATTATGATGCGGTTGCTACGCTTTAAAAGTAATTTTGTGGCTGTAAGTTTGTAACATAAATACAAACATTTTGTTAGAAAAACTGTCAGGAAGTATTTCAAAAACTATCTGTGATGTATAAGGAAGTGCATGCATTTCATTGGATTTTTATTTATTTTGTATAAGTAAACCGTATACAAACAACAAACAAAATTTGTGCAACGGACTGTGATCTGCAATAATATAATAATAATACAAAGATTAGTTACATGTTATACCTTTATATATATATATGTATATATGTATATATATTGTTATGTTTTATTCGGTTAACGTCCTGAGAAAGGGTACTAACACTAAGCAGTTATCAGTAGTTTTATTAGCTACTAATTTACACTTTATATTCCAGGGTAAAAATACCATTTCATCGGTACGAAGGTTACTTATATTTTCTTCATATATATCCTTCATAAAAGGTGAAATATAGTACGAGTGGGTTTCCGTTATATAATTGAATGCTCTCCCATTAATTATTATAGTTGAATCTTTTTGTTCTGCGCTACAATATTTAACTATGTAGTTATCATGAGTCAAAAACCAATAGGATTTTCTATTTTCTTATGTAACGGACTATTTAGTACCTTTATTTTAAGCTACTTATGTAACAGGATAAACACTAGCAGGTGTAATGTTTAGATATTTACCCATTGAATCCTTGTATAAACCAGGGTAATATTTTGATTTTTAAGCAACACAATTATGCAGGCCAGATACACAGGTAAAGAAAATTATTATTACATTTCTCTTGGGCAATGGCTATTTGATCAAAAGAACAAAATAACAGAACAATCTGAACTCATTGGTTGAACTTCAATTCCATGCTAACTATTGAGTATGTGCTTTTTAGTTGGCACGTTTTTCATACAAAAATGAATGAAAACTGAAAAAATGAAAAAATTTCTCGGCAGGCCATAAGATTTTTGTGAAATTAAAAAACCGGTATTCTGATACAAACTATTGAATTCTGACTGTAGTTGAACGCTTATTAGTTGGCATGCTTTTAAATTGAACACTTGATACTTGGTTGACAGTTCAATTTAAAAGCATGCGTTTGTATGGAAAACAGGGTTTGTTAAATTTGATATTATTTATTAAACGTTTACCATATGGCTGGTCCAGATCGAACTATTTTTTTGACTCTACAACCGTTGTCGGTCAAGGCCTGTCTGTACCACTTGTCGTGTTGGCTTTCAGTGACTTTTGGATAAACCCCCATAGCAGGATAGTCAGTCCTACGTATGGCGGCACGGTCTATTTGGGGCTTGAACCCATGACGAGCATGTTGTTAAGTCGTACGAGTTGACGACTGTACCACGAGACAGGCATAATTAATTAATTAATTAATTAATTAATTAATTAATTAATTAATTAATTTTTTAATTTAGATTGTAATAATCACGCTCATAATAAAATTTTATCGCTTATGTTATGTCATAATATAATTTATGCATGCATTGTATGGTGGTCTCGCTTGAATTCCTCCAGCCAGGCGGGCATTTATAACCGGGTTTCAAACAAAAGTGTTAACTGTCCTTTACTGCTCTCGTGGGTTCAGCTATACTTGGGGTGGGTCATACGATTAATTTTACGATACGATCCGGAGTCTCACGGAATCGATCCCGAACCATGGTTGCAGTAAGGGTTGCTAGATCACTTTAGGAATGAAATTCGACCTGTGGGTGCAGCGAGTTTGGGTCAACCCGAATAATCAGTAGGTACATAAAAGTATAAGCATTTCCGACCCGGTGCTTGGGCTTACTTTACCTACTTGTACCTTCCGGGTCGACCCGAACGACTACTGGTCACTTACGGATGACTCTGACCCGGTAAGTTCGGATCGACCCGCTCATCACAAAGCCACGACGTACAAGCCAAGATGTACACGTGCGATCCCGGTTATTGCACCCGGATTTCGTTTGGCGTCCGCAACCCCATAATCTGCATGTCCGGAATGCTAACCACTGCAGCGAAATTAACTAGCCGCATATTAAACCATATAAACATAAAACACAACGATATACCACGATTTTTATTATTTTACCGGTACACAAGTGGATAGGCGGGGAGGGAAATAGAATAACACGGGTAAATAATAGTAAAAACACTTTTGTCACAAATCTAACATAATATTTGCATATGGCATAATTCTTTTACATTTGCAAAAAGAGCATATACCTCGATGCATGTTGTTGTTATTTACCTTTTTGTTGACTTTGTTAACATGATGTCTGCCTCTTTGGCCGAGGTACAAACAGGCATAAATATCACTACAACACTTTGTTTTCCAACACTTTTCATATTTAAATTAACTGTGCACGTCGAAGTAACACTAAACACATTAATACACTTCACTATAACAAGTTTTTGTACACATTATCACGCAGAATCAAGGAGATTAAAAACATCAACATTCGAAACGTCAAACTTTGCCACTTTGTATGAAGTCAAATGTGGTAGTAAGAATGAGACAGACTGACCGGCAAAATTGGGTGCAAATAAAAACGAGTTCTCCAGCTGAAATAGCCGTCGACATACGCACACAATCAAACACGGCTTGTTCCAATACGCTGGGTTCGTTTTGTGTTAGTGACAAGCGCACTCAAAAGCAAAGCGCTCTCACCGCAGCGCGTTTCTCCTTGCTTCCTCAAGCTTCCTCATACCCCTCGGCCTGAATCACTCAAAATTTGGGGTCTCATTGTTTGCGTGGGATCCTGCAACTCTCATAATAGCTCCACCCACACCAGCTATCTGTTCACTCACGCGGGCTCTCTTCAATCTGAGTTCTTGTGCCACTCTCTCCGTGATGAAATTTAATTGAGAACCGTTATCGAGTAATGCTCTCACTTTGTATGGCTGATTGTTAACATCTAGAATTATAATTTGCGCGGTAGACAATATAACTGTTTTCTTCGAACAATTTGCTTGAGCCGTAGCAGTTAATCTTGACGTAGACGGAACCACTTCCACTTCAGATAATCTTCCTATCTTACACAGTTTCGAATGGTGCTTTCTTTTACACTGCTGGCACACATACGCCGATCTACACTCACGTGATGAGTGTCCCTTTCGCAAGCAATTAAAACAAAAGCCATGTTTTCTTACTATCTCCTCTCGATTTATCACTGACGCTCTTTCGAATCTCTCACACACATACAAAGGATGCTGTTCGTTGCACAGTGGACACTTGAGATACCCTTTAAATGTATTGTTCGTTTGCTGTACTGGTAATGCCACATTCCTACCATCTCTTCTCGCCTGCCTGCCGGTCACCATGATCGAATTAGCCGAATATTGATTCCAAATATTTTGCGCAGAGCTCTTTAAAATATTCACTCGCTGTTCCAAAATTCCACAAGATTTTTGTATTCATCTGTTTTGAAATCCACCGAGCACTGCTCCCACGCCACTAAAGTTTTACTGTCCAATTTGTAAAACAATAAACTTGTTAACGGAGTGTCCCACTTGTCAACAGGCTCGTTCAAACGTTCTAACCCTCTGACTAATCTACTTGCTTCGTTCACGATACGTGCCAATTCTTCCGTCGAGTCGGTTTTCATTTATTTTAGAGAATAAAATGCCTTGAAATATTCCCTTTTTAACACCTTAGAATTATCATAACGTTTTAGCAAAGCTTCCCATGTCACATAATAATTATCGGCCGTTATTTGCATGTGTTCAAATTGATGCGCAGCATCACCCTTAAGCGCCGATAATAAATATTGCAATTTTAACACTTCAGGCATTTCTGTCGAGTCATGCACCATGGATGAAAATCTGTCTTTGAACGTAAGCCATTTTGTTATTTCACCATCAAAGCTTGGAAGGTCAACCTTAGGAAGGCGCAGATGATTTTGAGTTCCTGCACTAATAGTTGTGTTAACCTGTGTAGTGTTCAACCCACTCGACGCCCCAGAATTGGAACTATTTTTAATAAAATGCCCTTACTTCGTGAGACCGTTTGTTAAATTCACGCCGATCTTTTTGCATGATATCGAACGCTCCCGAATCATCTACCGTTTCGTTGAATGCTTTACGTAATTCCGTGAACTCACTAACCAACTCTTCTAACTGTTCCAACCGACTAGGTATCTGATATGCATCGATGGTTGCATCAAAGGATTTCGTAAACTCTTCGAAATCTTGCAAAGTGTTCATAATTTCTACCCTCTTTAAATTGAACATTTTCACTCGTTTATCTGCTGCTGGCATTTTGCTCCCAATAATTGTTCTTTAGGCACTTCTTAACACAATTTTTAATAAAACGCACAGCAATGAGTTCCGTACCCTGGAAGTTGTCGACACCTGAACTAATACGCGCGCAGCTTTGGGTGCCAAGTATCCCGTCCGGCAAAATGAGTGTATTTTTGAGTGATTTGAGTGACGCTGTCGAAATACAGTGCCCCTTCGACGAATGAGTTACACCCTCGCGCGAGCCCTCCCCTCCCACCCGTAACGCACAGTGCGCTCTGCAGTTCTCAATGTGTTTGTGTTCTTTCGAGCCATGCTACCAACACATGTAAAGATAGTTGGTTCTTTCGTTTTCGTTTTCTTTCATGCACTTATTCTAAAACTAAACACAAACACTGTCATTTTTATTACATTAAACACTTTATTGAAACATAAAGTACACACTAAAGTACACATTTAGAATCCTTCATACTCACGAATGACGTCATACCGGGTCGAGCCAGGCTGCGGGAAACTTGTCGACAATCTGCGTTGCCTCTGTTCAGCAAATTCTTACCTGTCGATCCACGCACTGCATGTGCGTCTGTGCACACTGTTTATTCACTGCACACTTCACCAAAACACACCGGCGCACGAGACTTAGACGAAACCACGCAAACAATGAGACCCCAAATTTTGAGTGATTCAGGCCGAGGGGTATGAGGAAGCTTGAGGAAGCAAGGAGAAACGCGCTGCGATGAGAGTTCGCATTCTGTTTTACAAGCGCGCTTCACTAACACCAATACAAATACCGTGCTTTGACGAGCCGTCTGTGAATGTGTGTGTGTCTTCTTTCAGCGAGCTCACCAACTTGGATCTGCTCGTCACATCGTGTTGTCTCGCTTACACTACAGCATCGAACCATCGCTCCGTATGTCCCCCTTCTACGCGTACAAAACCACCAGTACAGCGCGACGCTTTGTCGGAGATGGTTGTGCGCGTTTGGTTCTAAGTTCCGCGCGCAGTGTTTGTGCGTTGATGCGCATTTCGTCTAAGTCTCGTGCGCCGGTGTGTTTTGGTGAAGTGTGCAGTGAATAAACAGTGTGCACAGACGCACATGCAGTGCGTGGATCGACAGGTAAGAATTTGCTGAACAGAGGCAACGCAGATTGTCGACAAGTTTCCGCAGCCTGGCTCGACCCGGTATGACGTCATTCGTGAGTATGAAGGATTCTAAATGTGTACTTTAGTGTGTACTTTATGTTTCAATAAAGTGTTTAATGTAATAAAAATGACAGTGTTTGTGTTTAGTTTTAGAATAAGTGCATGAAAGAAAACGAAAACGAAAGAACCAACTATCTTTACATGTGTTGGTAGCATGGCTCGAAAGAACACAAACACATTGAGAACTGCAGAGCGCACTGTGCGTTACGGGTGAGGGGAGGCTCGCGCGAGGGTGTAACTCATTCGTCGAAACACTGTATTTCGACAGCGTCACTCAAATCACTCAAAAAATACACTCATTTTGCCGGACGGGAATGCGCATCAACGCACAAACACTGCGCGCGGAACTTAGAACCAAACGCGCACAACCATCTCCGACAAGCGTCGCGCTGTACTGGTGGTTTTGTACGAGTACGGGCGATGGTTCGATGCTGTAGTGGCGAGACAACACGATGTGACGAGCAGATCCGTTGGTGAGCTCGCTGAAGAGACACACACATTACAGACGCTCGTCAGCACGGTATTTGTATTGTGTTAGTGAAGCGCTTGTAAAACAGAATGCGAATCCGCAGCGCGCTTTCCGTGCTTCCTCGCTTCGTGAATCACTAGTCTCATTGTTTGCGTGGATGGCGCTACCACGCAAACAATGAGACCCCAAATTTTGAGTGATTCAGGCCGAGGGTATGAGGAAGCTTGAGGAAGCACGGAGAAGCGCGCTGCGATGAGTTCGCATTCTGTTTTACACGCGCGCTTCACTAACACCAATACAAATACCGTGCTTTGACGAGCCGTCTGTGAATGTGTGTGTGTCTTCTTTCAGCGAGCTCAACTTGGAGCTGCTCGTCACATCGTGTTGTCTCGCTCACACTACAGCATCGAACCATCGCTCCGTATGTCCCCCCCTCCTATGCGTACAAAACCACCAGTACAGCGCCACGCTTTGACGGAGATGGTTGTGCGCGTTTTGTTCTATGTCCCACGCGCAGTGTTTGTGCGTTGATGCGCATTTCGTGCGCCGGTGTGTTTTGGTGAAGTGTGCAGTGAATAAACAGTGTGCACAGACGCACATGCAGTGCGTGGATCCACAGGTAAGAATTTACTGAACAGAGTCAACGCAGATTGTCGACAAGTTTCCCGCAGCCTGGCTCGACCCGGTACTTTGCTGTATGACGTCATTCGTGAGTATGAAGGATTCTAAATGTGTACTTTAGTGTGTACTTTATGTTTCAATAAAGTGTTTAATGTAATAAAAATGACCGTGTTTGTGTTTAGTTTTAGAATAAGTGCATGAAAGAAAACGAAAACGAAAGAAACAACTATCTTTACATGTGTTGGTAGCATGGCTCGAAAGAACACAAACACATTGAGAACTGCAGAGCGCACCGTGCGTTACGGTGGGGAGGGGAGGCTCGCGCGAGGGTGTAACTCATTCGTCGAAGGGGCACTGTATTTCGACAGCGTAACTCAAATCACTCAAAAATACACTCATTTTGCCGGACGGGTAGGATAGTCACTCACGCACACCCACTCCACTACTACGGCCACGCAAACAATGAGACTCCAAATTTTGAGTGATTCAGGCCGAGGGGCATGAGGAAGCTTGAGGAAGTAAGGGAGAAACGCGCTGCGATGAGAGTTCGCATTCTGTTTTACACGCGCTTCACTAACACCAATACAAATACCGTGCTTTGACGAGCCGTCTATGAATGTGTGTGTGTCTTCTTTCAGCGAGCTCAACTTGGAGCTGCTCGTCACATTGTGCCCGTCCGGCAAAATGAGTGTATTTTTGAGTGATTTGAGTTACGCTGTCGAAATACAGTGCCCCTTCGACGAATGAGTTACACCCTCGCGCGAGCCCTCCCCCTCCCCACCCGTAACGCACAGTGCGCTCTGCAGTTCTCAATGTGTTTGTGTTCTTTCGAGCCATGCTACCAACACATGTAAAGATAGTTGTTTTTTCGTTTTCGTTTTCTTTCATGCACTTATTCTAAAACTAAACACAAACACTGTCATATTTTATTACATTACACACTTTATTGAAACATAAAGTACACACTAAAGTACACATTAAGAATCCTTCATACTCACGTCGTCATACGGGTCAGGCTGCGGGAAACTTGTCGACAATCTGCGTTGCCTCTGTTCAGCAAATTCTTACCTGTCGATCCACGCACTGCATGTGTGTGCTGCACACTGTTTATTCACTGCACACTTCACCAAACACACCGGCGCACGAGACTTATAACGAAATGCGCTTCAACGCACAAACACTGCGCGCGGAGAACAAAACGCGCACAACCATCTCCGTCAAAGCGTCGCGCTGTACTGGTGGTTTTGTACGCGTAGGAGGGGGGACATACAGAGCGATGGTTCGATGCTGTAGTGTAAGCGAGACAACACGATGTGACGAGCAGCTCCAAGTTGAGCTCGCTGAAAGAAGACACACACACATTCACAGACGGCTCGTCAAAGCACGGTATTTGTATTGGTGTTAGTGAAGCGCGCGTGTAAAACAGAATGCGAACTCTCATCGCAGCGCGTTTCTCCTTGCTTCCTCAAGCTTCTTCATACGCCTCGGCCTGTATCACTCAAAATTTGGGGTCTCATTGTTTGCGTGGTGTTGTCTCGCTTACACTACAGCATCGAACCATCGCTCCGTATGTCCCCCCTCCTACGCGTGCAAAACCACCAGTACAGCGCGACGCTTTGCCGGAGATGGTTGTGCGCGTTTCGTTCTAAGTCCCGCGCGCAGTGTTTGTGCGTTGATGCGCATTTCGTTGAAAGTCTTGTGCGCCGGTGTGTTTTGGTGAAGTGTGCAGTGAATAAACAGTGCACAGACGCACATGCAGTGCGTGGATCGACAGGTAAGAATTTACTGAACAGAGTCAACGCAGATTGTCGACAAGTTTCCCGCAGCCTGGCTCGACCCGGTACTTTGCTGTATGACGTCATTCGTGAGTATGAAGGATTCTGAATGTGTTGTGAAAGTGTACTTTATGTTTCAATAAAGTGTTTAATGAAATAAAAATGACCGTGTTTGTGTTTGTTGTTAGAATGAGTGCGTATTTGCGATCGTGTCTATTCATGAAAGAAAACGAGAAACGAAAGAAACAACTATCTTTACATGTGTTCGTAGCATGGCTCGAAAGAACACAAACACATTGAGAACTGCAGAGCGCACCGTGCGTTACGGGTGGGAGGAGGGCTCGCGCGAGGTGTAACTCATTCCTCCAAGAGTAACTGCTAACGGGGACGGTACTCAAATCACTCAAAAAATACACTCATTTTGCCGGACGGGGTGGAACGACACTCAAGCGTTCGAAAATGTTCTGCGCTGACACTAATTATCCACAAATATGTTATTAATGGAAAGTTCACGCACGCACTAAATTCAGCTATTCACCGTATTACAACTTCGCACCTTTCGTCGTCGCACAGTTCGTCTTTTGCTGTTTACCGACAGCCCACAGATACGCAGCTCCTTTCGTGGCTTCACGTCCTCTCTCTCACACACACAAACCAACGATGTCCGGCTCCTGCAGCAGTAGCATCAATGTGTCCGGCTCCTGCAGCAGTAGCATCAACACGAATGGAGTGGAGAACACACCGTTCTGCTAAGAAATCCAATATTTCTTTGCACTCCCACTTATCGCTCGGTAACCAAATAGCATAAACCACAAAAATTAGCAAAGAATATCCGTATTTCGGATCCGGTTCGAAGGACCATATGAACGATAGCTCATAAACTACTGTGATATTTTTTAGTGATTTCCAAAAAGTATGTTGCCGAGTCGACTGTCTGATTGCTACTAATCCTTTTATATTTTCGTCATAACCCTGACAGTCCTGCTAACACTAATACTAACGTAATCCTATGTACCCTTTTCCTATAATCTTACAATCTATAAATTTGCAGCCATTTAAGCGCCAACAGGGCCCTTAACCTATTGGAGGTAATGCAGTAAACCAGCTTGGTGTACGGTAAGAAACAGAATGAATTGTATTTCATACAAAAAACTTATAACTACACAAATTCATAGGCTACTATAATTAAATTACTCATAACCCAAATACGGCTTACTATAATTCCAATATTTACAATCAATTTTAGTAATTGTAATTTAATAAAATGAATTTAAAACTTGCTTGGATGATATAATAATTTAAGAAAAACAACAATATAACCAATCGCATTGTATAATATCATAAACCAGTTATTTTGTGTATTAACTGTAATAATATAATAATGTATGTGTAAAAAATTGCATTCTCCTGGCCCTCAACGCTCGATCATTTAGAAAGCAGCTGATCTAAAGCAGTGGTATCCAACCTGTGGTCCGCGGATCACTTGAGAGAAACATACTGCAATACAGGGTATTTCCAGTTACTTTCGAATGAAAATATTGTTTTCCCCGCGTGCAAGAAGTTATCGCTCTGACCGATTGAAAATGAAGTGGCCGTAATTCGAAGCAAGACGGTACTTCAGTATTCATTGTAAAGGTAAACACTAACGTAAAAGCAAAATATTGTATTCATGTTACGCTCACGATGACGATTTTAAAACAAATCGTCCGTACTATGAAACACGAGCTGGAAACTGTAAAGTAGGAGAGAAAATAACGTTTACAGGAGTCTCCAAACTACGGTCCGCGGGCCGCATGCGGCCCTCAATAGCCTTTAATGCGGCCCGCGATGACTGAGTGAAGGTTAAATTAAAAGCTTTCTTTTCTGACTAACCAATCAAAATTTATTATTTTAATTCTGGAAGACGAAAATCAAGATTCAATAAAAGAAAGCTCAAAAATTGAATGTATTTTGCTAGTATTTACTCATTAAAACAAGATTTGAACTTCCACCCATTCTAAAAGTAGCGTCAAAATGGTCCTCAACAAAGTTGATTGTGAAGCAATGCGGCCCGGTAACTGAAAAGTTTGGAGACCCTGGTTTAGAACCATCGTTCTTGTCAATAAAACACAAACGTAACTAGCTTAGCGAAAACGATAACTTTCCGACCTTTAACTTCTTTTGAGTATAAATAAAACCAACTCCGATCATGGCAGGTCAGATTTGTTCGGATTGTCAGGATAGGACTAAGCCTATCCATCATCTATCGACTTCTCATTTAAGGAGTTTAGGGGAAAGCGGGGCAAAATGGGCATGTGGGGCAAAATGGGCACCCTCAATTTAAGCATTATTTGACTACAAAGATACTTTCCAATGCTCAAAATGTATTCATTAGAGTGTTCTATGAACACCATATAAGTTTCATAACCATTGCATAACAAACAACCAAGAAAATTGCAAAATAAGGTTTAGTAGCAAATTGATGTAATTTTTGCCACTTCGAAAATAAGCTTAATTTAGTGTCACAGGGATTCGTTGAAGTTTTGCATTGTTTATTTTTAAAATATGATAATCCTATACAATTTGTCTGAAGAAATCAAGGCGATTGAATGAGTATTTTACTAATATAACAAAAATATAAAAATGCTTCACTTGGGGCAAAATGGGCAGTTACGCTTGGGGCAAAATGGGCAGATGCTTTTGACATACGGCGCTTGGTGAGGCTATGGTGTTGTATTTGTCGCCTCAATAAAGATAATAGGCACAGCTTCAAAAGATTCGATTTTGTAGATTTAAACGTGTAAAAACTGGTTTAATTTTGATAACATATTTTGGAACAATTTTAGGGGCTTTCCTGACCTGCAAAACAAAAGATAGAACAAAAATACATTTCACAAAACGTGCGCAAAAGCATAGACCATTATCTAAGCGCAGTTGTTGTTGCCCATTTTGCCCCAGTGTTTTGACGTTTCACAATTTGTTTACATATGCCCATTTTGCCCATTTTACCCGCGCTATGCCCATTTTACCCCGCGTGTCAAAAACTTCTCGTAAAACATCAACTTTTATTTTACATTGTTTTCATGATTTTAAGTTGTTTTCATCCTGTTTGGCAATTTCTGGCATACACTAATGAAAAAAATTGTGTTTTGTGACATATTCAAAGGAATATTCAGTAAACTGCTTAACATGCCCATTTTGCCCCTTTCCCCTACTTATCCTCCTACCCAAGGTGAGCCCTCTCAAGGTAAGGTAATTTCAACGTCCTAAAGGTTTGTATGATCGCCTAGACCAGGTATGTACAACTGGCTCTTGAGAATATTTTGAA